>NW_027669447.1:22500-25000 GCF_964194185.1 Rhinolophus hipposideros | reverse complement strand
AAACCCTAACCCTAACACTAACCCTAACCCTAACCCTAACCCTAACCCTAACACTAACCCTAACCCTAACCCTAACCCTAACACTAACCCTAACCCTAACCCTAACCCTAACCCTAACCCTAGGGCGAGGGGTAGTGCTCGGGGTAACCTAACCCTAACCCTAACCCTAACCCTAACCCTAAAACCAACCCTAACCCTAACCCTAACCCTAACCCTAACCCAAAACCTAACCCTAACCCTAACCCTAACCCTAACACTAACCCTAAACCTAACCCTAACCCTAACACTAACCCTAACTCTAACCCCTAACCCTAACACTAAACCTAACCCTAAACTTAACACCAACCCTAACCCTAACCCTAACCTTAACACCAATACTAACACTATCCCTAGCCCTAAACCGTAACCCTAACTCTAACCCTAACCCTAACCCTAAACCTAACCCTAAACCTAACACCAACCCTAACCCTGACCCTAACCCTAACCCTAACACCAACCCTAACCCTAACCCAAAACCTAACCCTAAACCTAACCCTAACCCTAACCCTAACCCTAACACTAACCCTAACCCCTAACCCTAACACTAAACCTAACCCTAACCCTAACACCAACCCTAAACCTAATCCTAACCCTAACCCTAACCCAAAACCTCACTCTAACCCTAACCCTAACCCTAACCCTAACCTAACTCTAACTCTAAACCCTAACCCTAACCCTAACCCTAACCCTAACCCTGAACCTAACACCAAACCTAACCCTAACCCTAACCCTAACCGTAACCCTAACCCTAACCATAACCCTAACCCTAACCCTAACACTAACCCTAATTCTAACCCCTAACCCTAACACTAAACCTAACCCTAAACCAAACACCAACCCTAACCCTAACCCTAAACTTAACACCAACCCTAACACTATCCCTAGCCCTAAACCGTAACCCTAACCCTAACCCTAACCCTAACCCTAACCCTAAACCTAAACCTAAACCTAACCCTAACCCTAACACTAACCCTAACTCTAACCCTTAACCCTAACCCTAAACCTAACCCTAAACCTAACACCAACCCTAACCCTAACCCTAACCTTAACACCAACCCTTACACTATCCCTAACCCTAAACCGTAACCCTAACCCTAACCCTAACCCTAACCCTAACCCTAACCCTAACCCTATACCTAACACCAACCCTAACCCTAACCCTAACTCTAACCCTAACACCAACCCTAACCCTAACCCAAAACCTAACCCTAAACCTAACCCTAACCCTAACCCTAACCCTAACACTAACCCTAACCCCTAACCCTAACCCTAAACCTAACCCTAACCCTAACACCAACCCTAAACCTAACCCTAACCCTAACCCTAACCCAAAACCTAACTCTAACCCTAACCCTAACCCTAACCTAACTCTAACTCTAAACCCTAACCCTAAACCTAACCCTAACCCTAACCCTAAACCTAACAACAACCCTAAACCTAACCCTAACCATAACACCAACCCTATCCCTAATCCTAACCCTAAACCCTAACTCTAACCCTAACCCTAACCCTAACACAAACCCTAACCCTAATCCTAACCCTAAACCCTAACCCTAACCCTAACCCTAACCCTAACCCTAAACCGTAACACTAACCCTATCCCTACCCCTAACCCTAACCCTAAACCTAACACCAACCCTAAACTTAACCCTAACCTTAACCCTAACACCAACCCTAACCCTAACCCTAACCCTAAACTCTACCCTAACCCTAACCCTAACCCTAACCCTAACCCTAATTCTAACACTAACCCTAACCCTAACCCTAACACTAACACTAACCCTAACCCTAACCCTAACCCTAACCCTAGGGCGAGGGGTAGTGCTCGGGGTAACCTAACCCTAACCCTAACCCTAACCCTAAAACCAACACTAACCCTAACCCTAACCCTAACCCTAACCCAAAACCTAACCCTAACCCTAACCCTAACCCTAACACTAACCCTAACCCTAACCCTAACCCTAACACTAACCCTAACTCTAACCCCTAACCCTAACACTAAACCTAACCCTAAACCTAACAACAACCCTAACCCTAACCCTAACCTTAACACCAATACTAACACTATCCCTAGCCCTAACCCTAACCCTAACCCTAACCCTAACCCTAACCCTAAACCTAACACCAACCCTAACCCTAACCCTAACCCTAACACTAACACCAACCCTAACCCTAACCCAAAACCTAACCCTAAACCTAACCCTAACCCTAACCCTAACCCTAACCCTAACACTAACCCTAACCCCTAACCCTAACACTAAACCTAACCCTAACCCTAACACCAACCCTAAACCTAACCCTAAAACTAACCCTAACCCAAAACCTCACTCTAACCCTAACCCTCACCCTAACCCTAACCTAACTCTAACTCTAAACCCTAACCCTAACCCTAACCCTAACCCTGAACCTAACACCAACCCTAACCCTAACCCTAACCCTAACCGTAACCCTAACCCTAACC
>NW_027669447.1:12500-20000 GCF_964194185.1 Rhinolophus hipposideros | reverse complement strand
ACCTAAACCTAAACCTAACCCTAACCCTAACCCTAACACTAACCCTAACTTTAACCCTTAACCCTAACCCTAAATCTAACCCTAAACCTAACACCAACCCTAACCCTAACCCTAACCTTAACACCAACCCTTACACTATCCCTAACCCTAAACCGTAACCCTAACCCTAACCCTAACCCTAACCCTAACCCTATACCTAACACCAACCCTAACCATAACCCTAACTCTAACCCTAACACCAACCCTAACCCTAACCCAAAACCTAACCCTAAACCTAACCCTAACCCTAACCCTAACCCTAACACTAACCCTAACCCCTAACCCTAACCCTAAACCTAACCCTAACCCTAACACCAACCCTAAACCTAACCCTAAACCTAAGCCTAACCCAAAACCTAACTCTAACCCTAACCCTAACCCTAACCTAACTCTAACTCTAAACCCTAACCCTAAACCTAACCCTAACGCTAACCCTAAACCTAACAACAACCCTAACCCTAACCCTAACCCTAACACCAACCCTAACCCTAATCCTAACCCTAAACCCTAACTCTAACCCTAACCCTAACCCTAACACCAACCCTAACCCTAATCCTAACCCTAAACCCTAACCCTCACCCTAAACCTAACCCTAACCCTAACCCTAAACCGTAACACTAACCCTATCCCTACCCCTAACCCTAAACCTAAACCTAACACCAACCCTAACCTTATCCCTAACCCTAAAACTAACATCAACCCGAACCCTAACCCTAACCCTAACCCTAACCCTAACCCTAACCCTAACCCTAACACTAACCCTAACCCTAACCCTAACCCTAACACTAACCCTAACGCTAACCCTAACCCTAACCCTAACCCTAGGGCGAGGGGTAGTGCTCGGGGTAACCTAACCCTAACCCTAACCCTAACCCTAACCCTAACACTAACCCCTAAACCTAACCCTAACCCTAACACTAACCCTAACCCTAACCCTAACCCTAAACCCTAACCCTAACCCTAACCCTAACCCTAACCCTAAAACCAACCCTAACCGTAAACCTAACCCTAACCCTAACCCAAAACCTAACCCTAACCCTAACCCTAACCGTAACACTAACCCTAACCCTAACCCTAACCCTAACACTAACCCTAACTCTAACCCCTAACCCTAACACTAAACCTAACCCTAAACCTAACAAGAACCCTAACCCTAACCCTAACCTTAACACCAATACTAACACTATCCCTAGCCCTAAACCGTAACCCTAACCCTAACCCTAACCCTAACCCTAACCCTAACCCTAAACCGTAACACTAACCCTATCCCTACCCCTAACCCTAACCCTAAACCTAACACCAACCCTAACCTTAACCCTAACCCTAACCCTAACACCAACCCTAACCCTAACCCTAAACCTAAACCCTAACCCTAACCCTAACCCTAACCCTAACCCTAACCCTAACACTAACCCTAACCCTAACCCTAACACTAACCCTAACCCTAACCCTAACCCTAACCCTAACCCTAGGGCGAGGGGTAGTGCTCGGGGTAACCTAACCCTAACCCTAACCCTAACCCTAAAACCAACCCTAAGCCTAACCCTAACCCTAACCCTAACCCAAAACTTAACCCTAACCCTAACCCTAACCCTAACACTAACCCTAACCCTAACCCTAACCCTAACACTAACCCTAACTCTAACCCCTAACCCTAACACTAAACCTAACCCTAAACCTAACAACAATCCTAACCCTAACCCTAACCTTAACACCAATACTAACACTATCCCTAGCCCTAAACCGTAACCATAACCCTAACCCTAACCCTAACCCTAACCCTAACCCTAACACCAACCTTAACCCTAACCCAAAACCTAACCCTAAACCTCACCCTAACCCTAACCCTAACCCTAACACTAACCCTAACCCCTAACCCTAACACTAAACCTAACCCTAACCCTAACACCAACCCTAAACCTAACCCTAACCCTAACCCTAACCCAAAACCTCACTCTAACCCTAACCCTAACCCTAACCCTAACCTAACTCTAACTCTAAACCCTAACCCTAACCCTAACCCTAACCCTAACCCTGAACCTAACACCAACCCTAACCCTAACCCTAACCCTAACCGTAACCCTAACCCTAACCCTATCCCTAACCCTAAACCTAACACTAAACCTAACACCAACCCTAACCTTAACCCTAACCCTAACCCTAACACCAACCCTAACCCTAACCCTAACACTAACCCTAACGCTAAACCGTAACACTAACCCCATCCCTACCCCTAACCCTAACCCTTAACCTAACACCAACCCTAAAATTAACCCTAACCCTAACAATAACACCAACCCTAACCCTAACCCTAACCCTAAACCCAAACCCTAACCCTAACCCTAACCCTAACCCTAACCCTAACACTAACCCTAACCCTAACCCTAACCCTAACCCTAACCCTAACCCTAACCCTAACCATAACGCTAGGGCGAGGGGTAGTGCTCGGGGTAACCTAACCCTAACCCTAACCCTAACCCTAAAACCAACCCTAACCCTAACCCTAACCCTAACCCTAACCCAAAACCTAACCCTAACCCTAACCCTAACCCTAACACTAACCCTAACCCTAACCCTAACCCTAACACTAACCCTAACTCTAACCCCTAAACCTAACACTAAACCTAACCCTAAACCTAACACCAACCCTAACCCTAACCCTAACCTTAACACCAATACTAACACTATCCCTAGCCCTAAACCGTAACCCTAACCCTAACCCTAACCCTAACCCTAAACCTAACCCTAAACCTAACACCAACCCTAACCCTAACCCTAACCCTAACCCTAACCCTAACACCAACCCTAACCCTAACCCAAAACCTAACCCTAAACCTAACCCTAACCCTAACCCTAACCCTAACCCTAACACTAACCCTAACCCCTAACCCTAACACTAAACCTAACCCTAACCCTAACACCAACCCTAAACCTAACCCTAACCCTAACCCTAACCCAAAACCTCACTCTAACCCTAACCCTAACCCTAACCCTAACCTAACTTTAACTCTAAACCCTAACCCTAACCCTAACCCTAACCCTAACCCTGAACCTAACACCAACCCTAACCCTAACCCTAACCCTAACCGTAACCCTAACCCTAACCCTATCCCTAACCCTAACCCTAACACTAAACCTAACACCAACCCTAACCTTAACCCTAACCCTAACCCTAACACCAACCCTAACCCTAACCCTAACCCTAACCCTAACGCTAAACCGTAACACTAACCCCATCCCTACCCCTAACCCTAACCCTAAACCTAACACCAACCCTAACCTTAACCCTAACCCTAACCCTAACACCAACCCTAACCCTAACCCTAACCCTAAACCCTAACCCTAACCCTAACCCTAACCCTAACCCTAACCCTAACCCTAACACTAACCCTAACCCTAACCCTAACCCTAACCCTAACCCTAACCCTAGGGCGAGGGGTAGTGCTCGGGGTAACCTAACCCTAACCCTAACCCTAACCCTAACCCGATAACCAACCCTAACCCTAACCCTAATTCTAACCCTAACCCAAAACCTAACCCTAACCCTAACCCTAACCCTAACACTAACCCTAACCCTAACCCTAACCCTAACACTAACCCTAACTCTAACCCCTAACCCTAACACTAAACCTAACCCTAAACCTAACACCAACCCTAACCCTAACCCTAACCTTAACACCAATACTAACACTATCCCTAGCCCTAAACCGTAACCCTAACTCTAACCCTAACCCTAACCCTAAACCTAACCCTAAACCTAACACCAACCCTAACCCTAACCCTAACCCTAACCCTAACCCCTAACCCTAACACTAAACCTAACCCTAACCCTAACACCAAACCTAAACCGAATCCTAACCCTAACCCTAACCCAAAACCTCACTCTAACCCTAACCCTAACCCTAAACCTAACCTAACTCTAACTCTAAACCCTAACCCTAACCCTAACCCTAACCCTAACCCTAACCCTGAACCTAACACCAACCCTAACCCTAACCCTAACCCTAACCGTAACCCTAACCCTAACCATAACCCTAACCCTAACCCTAACACTAACCCTAACTCTAACCCCTAACCCTAACACTAAACCTAACCCTAAACCAAACACCAACCCTAACCCTAACCCTAACCTTAACACCAACCCTAACACTATCCCTAGCCCTAAACCGTAACCCTAACTCTAACCCTAACCCTAACCCTAAACCTAACCCTAAACCTAACACCAACCCTAACCCTAACCCTAACCCTAACCCTAACACCAACCCTAACCCTAACCCAAAACCTAACCCTAAACCTAACCCTAACCCTAACCCTAACCCTAACACTAACCCTAAACCCTAACCCTAACACTAAACCTAACCCTAACCCTAACACCAACCCTAACCCTAACCCTAACCCTAACCCTAACCCAAAACCTCACTCTAACCCTAACTCTAACCCTAACCCTAACCTAACTCTAACTCTAAACCCTAACCCTAACCCTAACCCTAACCCTGAACCTAACACCAACCCTAACCCTAACCCTAACCCTAACCGTAACCCTAACCCTAACCCTATCCCTAACCCTAACCCTAACACTAAACCTAACACCAACCCTAACCTTAACCCTAACCCTAACCCTAACACCAACCCTAACCCTAACCCTAACACTAACCCTAACGCTAAACCGTAACACTAACCCCATCCCTACCCCTAACCCTAACCCTAAACCTAACACCAACCCTAACCTTAACCCTAACCCTAACCCTAAAACCAACGCTAACCCTAACCCTAACCCTAACCCTAACCCAAAACCTAACCCTAACCCTAACCCTAACCCTAACACTAACCCTAACCCTAACCCTAACCCTAACACTAACCCTAACTCTAACCCCTAACCCTAACACTAAACCTAAACCTAAACCTAACACCAACCCTAACCCTAACCCTAACCTTAACACCAATACTAACACTATCCCTAGCCCTAAACCGTAACCCTAACCCTAACCCTAAACCTAACCCTAAACCTAACACCAACCCTAACACTAACCCTAACCCTAACCCTAACACCAACCCTAACCCTAACCCTAACCCTAACCCTAAACCTAACCCTAACCCTAACCCTAACCCTAACACTAACCCTAACCCCTAACCCTAACACTAAACCTAACCCTAACCCTAACACCAACCCTAAACCTAACCCTAACCCTAACCCTAACCCAAAACCTCACTCTAACCCTAACCCTAACCCTAACCCTAACCTAACTCTAACTCTAAACCCTAACCCTAACCCTAACCCTAACCCTAACACTAACCCTAACCCTAACCCTAACCCTAACACTAACCCTAACTTTAACCCTTAACTCTAACCCTAAATCTAACCCTAAACCTAACACCAACCCTAACCCTAACCCTAACCTTAACACCAACCCTTACACTATCCCTAACCCTAAACCGTAACCCTAACCCTAACCCTAACCCTAACCCTAACCCTAACCCTATACCTAACACCAACCCTAACCATAACCCTAACTCTAACCCTAACACCAACCCTAACCCTAACCCAAAACCTAACCCTAAACCTAACCCTAACCCTAACCCTAACCCTAACACTAACCCTAACCCCTAACCCTAACCCTAAACCTAACCCTAACCCTAACACCAACCCTAAACCTAACCCTAAACCTAAGCCTAACCCAAAACCTAACTCTAACCCTAACCCTAACCCTAACCTAACTCTAACTCTAAACCCTAACCCTAAACCTAACCCTAACGCTAACCCTAAACCTAACAACAACCCTAACCCTAACCCTAACCCTAACACCAACCCTAACCCTAATCCTAACCCTAAACCCTAACTCTAACCCTAACCCTAACCCTAACACCAACCCTAACCCTAATCCTAACCCTAAACCCTAACCCTCACCCTAAACCTAACCCTAACCCTAACCCTAAACCGTAACACTAACCCTATCCCTACCCCTAACCCTAACCCTAAACCTAACACCAACCCTAACCTTATCCCTAACCCTAAAACTAACATCAACCCGAACCCTAACCCTAACCCTAAACCCTAACCCTAACCCTAACCCTAACCCTAACCCTAACACTAACCCTAACCCTAACCCTAACCCTAACACTAACCCTAACGCTAACCCTAACCCTAACCCTAACCCTAGGGCGAGGGGTAGTGCTCGGGGTAACCTAACCCTAACCCTAACCCTAACCCTAACCCTAACACTAACCCCTAAACCTAACCCTAACCCTAACACTAACCCTAACCCTAACCCTAACCCTAAACCCTAACCCTAACCCTAACCCTAACCCTAAAACCAACACTAACCGTAAACCTAACCCTAACCCTAACCCAAAACCTAACCCTAACCCTAACCCTAACCGTAACACTAACCCTAACCCTAACCCTAACCCTAACACTAACCCTAACTCTAACCCCTAACCCAAACACTAAACCTAACCCTAAACCTAACAACAACCCTAACCCTAACCCTAACCTTAACACCAATACTAACACTATCCCTAGCCCTAAACCGTAACCCTAACCCTAACCCTAACACTAACCCCTAAACCTAACCCTAACCCTAACACTAACCCTAACCCTAACCCTAACCCTAAACCCTAACCCTAACCCTAACCCTAACCCTAAAACCAACACTAACCGTAAACCTAACCCTAACCCTAACCCAAAACCTAACCCTAACCCTAACCCTAACCGTAACACTAACCCTAACCCTAACCCTAACCCTAACACTAACCTTAACTCTAACCCCTAACCCAAACACTAAACCTAACCCTAAACCTAACAACAACCCTAACCCTAACCCTAACCTTAACACCAATACTAACACTATCCCTAGCCCTAAACCGTAACCCTAACCCTAACCCTAACCCTAACCCTAACCCTAACCCTAAACCGTAACACTAACCCTATCCCTACCCCTAACCCTAACCCTAAACCTAACACCAACCCTAACCTTAACCCTAACCCTAACCCTAACACCAACCCTAACCCTAACCCTAAACCTAAACCCTAACCCTAACCCTAACCCTAACCCTAACCCTAACACTAACCCTAACCCTAACCCTAGGGCGAGGGGTAGTGCTCGGGGTAACCTAACCCTAACCCTAACCCTAACCCTAAAACCAACCCTAAGCCTAACCCTAACCCTAACCCTAACCCAAAACTTAACCCTAACCCTAACTCTAACCCTAACACTAACCCTAACCCTAACCCTAACACTAACCCTAACTCTAACCCCTAACCCTAACACTAAACCTAACCCTAAACCTAACAACAATCCTAACCCTAACCCTAACCTTAACACCAATACTAACACTATCCCTAGCCCTAAACCGTAACCATAACCCTAACCCTAACCCTAACCCTAACCCTAACCCTAACCCTAACACCAACCTTAACCCTAACCCAAAACCTAACCCTAAACCTCACCCTAACCCTAACCC